>NC_081564.1:60944371-60978647 GCF_022355385.1 Mustela nigripes
GACTGTCTTTTTTCCACTCTATATTTTTTCCTGCTTTGTTGAAGATTTTTTGACCATATAGTTGAGGGTCCATATCTGGGCTTTCTACTCTGTTCCACTGGTCTATGTGTCTGTTTTTATGCCAGTACCATGCTGTCTTGGTGATCACAGCTTTGTAGTAAAGGTTGAAATCAGGTACCGTGATGCCCCCAGTTTTATTTTTGTTTTTCAACATTTCCTTAGCAATTTGGGATCTCTTCTGATTCCATACAACGTTTAGGATTATTTGCTCCAGCTCTTTGAAAAATACCGGTGGAATTTTGATTGGAATGGCATTAAAAGTGTAGATTGCTCTAGGCAGTATAGACATTTTAACAGTGTTTATTCTTCCGATCCAAGTGCATGGAATGGTCTTCCATCTGTTTGTGTCTTCTTCAATTTCTTTCATGAGTGTTGTGTAGTTCCTCGAGTACAGATCCTTTACCTCTTTGGTTAGGTTTATTCCCAGGTATCTTGTGGTTCTTGGTGCTATAGTAAATGGAATTGATTCTCTAATTTCCCTTTCTGTATTTTCATACAGAAAATATAAAAAAGCCAATGATTTTTGTACATTGACTTCGTATCCTGCCATGTTACTGAATTGCTGTATGAGTTCTAGTAGTTTGGGAGTGGAGTCTTTTGGGTTTTCCATATAAAGAATCATGTCATCTGCGAAGAGAGAGAAGAGAGTTTGACTTCTTCATTGCCAATTTGCATACCTTTTATTTCTCTTTGTTGTCTGATTGCTGTTGCTAGGACTTCTAATACTATGTTGAACAAGAGTGGTGAGAATGGGCATCCTTGTCGTGTTCCTGATCTCAACAGGAAGGCTGCAAGCTTTTTCCCATTGAGGATGATATTTGCTGTGGGTCTTCCATAGATAGATTTTATGAAGTTCAGGAGTGTTCCCTCTATCCCTACCTGTACTTTGAAGCATTTTAATCAGGAACGGATGCTGGATTTGGCAGATGCTTTTTCTGCATCGATTGAGAGGACCATGTAGTTCTTCTCTCTTCTCTTATTGATTTGTTCTATCACATTGATTGATTTGCGAATGTTGAACCATCCTTATAACCCAGGGATGAATCCCACTTGGTCATGGTGGATAATCTTTTTAATGTGCTGTTGGATCCTGTTTGCTAGGATCTTGTTGAGAATCTTAGCATCCATATTCATCAGTGATATTGGTCTGAAATTCTCCTTTTTGGTAGGGTCTTTGCCTGGTTTGGGGATCAGGGTAATGCTGGCTTCATAAAAAGAGTCTGGAATTTTTCCTTCTACTTCAATTTTTTGAAACAGCTTCAGGAGAATAGGTGTTATTTCTTCTTAAAAAGTTTGGTAGAATTCCCCAGGGAATCCGTCTGGTCCTGGGCTCTTGTTTTTTGGGAGGTTTTTGATCACTGCTTCAATTTCGGGAAAAAATATACAGTGGAAAAAAGACAGTCTCTTCAATAAATGGTGCTGGGAAAACTGGAAAGCTACATGTAGAAGAATGAAACTTGACCATTCTCTTACACCATACAGAAAGATAAACTCAAAATGGAGAAAAGACCTCAACGTGAGACAGGAATCGATCAGAATCCTAGAGGAGAACGTAGGCAGTAACCTCTTCGATATCAGCCACAGCAACTTCTTTCAAGATATGTCTCCAAAGCAAAGGAAACAAAAGCGAAAATGAACTTTTGGGACTTCATCAAGATCAAAAGCTTCTGCACAGCAAAGGAAACAGTCAACAAAACAAAGAGGCAACCCACGGAGTGGGAGAAGATATTTGCAAATGACAGTACAGACAAAAGGTTGATATCCAGTATCTATAAAGAACTCCTCAAACTCAACACACACAGAATAGATAATCATATCAAAATATGAACAGAAGATATGAACAGACACTTCTCCAATGAAGACATACAAATGGCTATCAGATACATGAAAAAATGTTCATCATCACTAGCCATCAGGGAGATTCAAATTAAAACCACATTGAGATACCACCTTACACCAGTTAGAATGGCCAACATTAGCAAGACAGGAAACAACATGTGTTGGAGGGGATGTGGAGAAAGGGGAACCCTCTTCCACTGTTGGTGGGAATGCAAGTTGGTGCAGCCACTTTGGAGAACATTGTGGAGATTCCTCAAGAAATTAAAAATAGAGCTTCCCTATGGCCCTGCAATTGCACTACTGGGTATTTACCCCAAAGATACAGATGTAGTGAAAAGAAGGGCTATCTGTACCCCAATGTTTATAGCAGCAATGGCCACGGTCGTCAAATTGTGGAAAGAACCAAGATGCCCTTCAACGGATGAATGGATAAGGAAGATGTGGTCCATATACACTATGGAGTATTATGCCTCCATCAGAAAGAATGAATACCCAACTTTTGTAGCAACATGGACGGGACTCGAAGAGATAATGCTGAGTGAAATAAGTCAAGCAGAGAGAGTCAATTATCATATGGTTTCACTTATTTGTGGAGCATAACAAATAACATGGAGGACATAGGGAGATGGAGAGGAAATTGAAGTTGAGGGAAATTGGAAGGGGAGGTGAACCATGAGAGACTATGGACTCCGAAAAACAATATGAGGGTTTTGAAGGGGCAGGAGGAGGGTGGGGGAGCCAGGTGGTGGGTATTATAGAGGGTACATATTGCATGGAGCACTGGGTTTGGTGCAAAAGCAATGAATACTGTTACGCTGAAAAGAAAAAAAAATTTTTAATACAAAAAAAAAAAAAAAAAAAAGGAAGAAGAAGAAGAAGAAAGGGAGTTAGGAAAGCAGAAGCCAAACCCTGTTGGTTGGAGGCATCAACTTAAGGCCTAAGACAAGGCAGAGTAGGAAAGTCCAGGTTTGTGCCAGGTAGGAAGAAGGGCTTGTTTGAGGCTGGATAATGTTTTATCAGCTCATAGCAGATAGCTACCTGCCTTATTAGGGGCTAACGCTTCCTCCAACACCTGAGTCCTCCTTAGGGTACAAAGCTCTTCATGCTGTGGTAAGCCTGCAAATGAGAAGGGCCAGCATTTTTCAACCAACATCATGATCTCCAAAGGATCTGATGACCGATGAAAAGTTGATGAGTTCAGACTGTATCTCCTGTTTGAAGGAGTCTGATGGTTGGTCTCATTGAAGTTGTTATTTGTGATCAGGTCCTAAAGTTTTGTCTTAACTGATGAAAATTGGCTGATACAGAGTATAGGAATACCAAGTTCGGCCATGTTCATTTATTCATTAATTTATTCAACATGCATTTATTGACTGCCTACTATTTTCTAGCAACTTAGCTAGGGTCTGAATACATAAAACAGAATAAGATATAATTGTGTTTGAAGGATCTTCTCGTATAGAACAGTGTTCCCTTTGTGTTTTAAATCTCATACCTCAGGGGCGCCTGGGTGGCTCAGTGGGTTAAGCCTCTGCCTTCGGCTCGGGTCGTGATCCCAGGGTCCTGGGATCGAGTCCCGCATCGGGCTCTCTGCTCAGCGGGGAGCCTGCTTCCTCCTCTCTCTGCCTGCTTGTGATCTCTGTCTGTCCAATGAATAAATAAAATATTAAAAAAAAATAATAAAAACACAACACAGCTCTCACAGTCAGTTACATAACTCAACATGATTTAAAAAAAAAAAAAAAATCTCATACCTCAGCATTTAACACTTTTCATCATTCATCCCAATTATTCTTATTTATTCCTAACACTTTGACACTCTAATCTGAACATTATGAAACTTACACAAAAATACACCTCACAAAGGGTTTATAAAAATATAAATAGTTATACATACATATATATATGTATACACACACACACATATATATGTACACATATACACACACACATATATGTTTTTTCTCTCAGAATGATTTTGTGAAAATTGTTTAATAAAATACCAATGTGATATGGGTTGTTGCAACTTGTTAGATATCCAGGGAGACATTAGAGAGGTTGAAACAGAATTTGTCAAGGGTCTTCTTACCTGGGTATCCAGGTATCAGAATCTTGCCTCGAATATTAACATGGAGTTTCCTAGTTCAACTAAACCAAATGGACTTTTGTCTTTTTTAAGCTAAGACTCAGGAGACAATAAAAATATTTTTGGGGGGAGGGTAGAGGAAAATTACTAACTGTAATATCTACTACCTGTTTAAAGGCAAAAGTTTCTGAAATTGGCACCCAGTTCACCTGGCATAAGAAATTGGTAATGATCCGAACTGGCGTGTTTAAGAGGACAGTTCGGATCCACCCGTGGATACATCTTTGGATTTCTTCTTGGTGTACCATAGTATTCTTCTATCAGTTAATGACAGTGTTTCTTGCTTTTGATTCAAAAGTACTATTACGAAGGCATAGTCTGTGCTTAAACACTCAAAATAAAGCCTTTAGTTAGGTCTGGTGAAGGATTTTTTGCTTCCCCAGTGTCTCAGAATTGCTGCCTTCAGCTCTGTGATACTGCAACTTTTTGTGACTTGGGTCTTGGAGAAGTAGATTCTCTATGAACTGTGGTGCTTGGGTCTTGGGGTGGGATGGTCCACTCTATTTTGCAGAAAGACCTCCTTCCTTCTTAAAGTCTTGGTTGAAAAATGAGTTCCCTCTCTGTGCAGAAGCATGAGCACGATGACATTTCCCGCAGACATTATTAAACATTTCCATGGCAACAGTGGATTAGCACGCTGAGTTACCCACTCATGACCAATATTTTGGCAGATACAATAAGATCCAGATATTAGTGCCAAATCAGAAACGCAGACTTTTTTTTTTTTTTATAAACTTCAGGCTTACTATATTACCTCTGAAGAGAAATTTAAACTAAATATTTTCAAGTGTTCCACAGGAGACTAGTTTTTAAAAGAGATAAAAGAATGGTTTTTAATTTTCACAGTTGTTTATAAGTAAATGAAGGCCACTGAAATATTTGGAAATCATTTATAGATAGATTTAAATATCTCTTACTTTAGCCCTAAGAATTTACGTTGCAATATTAATTACTCATCAAAAGTCCCAGGTGCCTGGGTGGCTCAGTGGGTTGAGCCTCTGCCTTTGGCTAAGGTCATGATCTCAGGGTCCTGGGATGGAGTCCCACATTGGGCTCTCTGCTCTCGGCGGAAAGCCTGCTTCCCCCTCTCTCTGCCTCCCTGTCTGCCTGCTTTTGATCTCTCTCTCTCTCTCTGTGTCAGAAAACAAAAAAAAAAAGTCCCTTGACAGGCAGCTTAGAATGAGACTTTAGCCTCAGTCAGAATTATTCAGATTTTAAGTGATACAATGCAAATTACAGAAGTCTTGGTGAACTTTGAGGCTTGGTTTAGGGTTAAGCCAACAAACAGTGAGGAGCTACTCCTGGTGATGAGAGAGAAGGCTTCTAATGGAATGTCTTGGCAGGGTTTCTGTTCTCTCTTTTTGAGCTCTGCTTAGTTCTCTCTCTTGTGAGCCCCATTTGCATTATTAATAGAACAGTATCCACATACATATACTTATAGGGTCCTTCCTTTTTCTAAGGAGGAAAGACATTAAGTTTAAGCCAAGTATTTTTATCTCCCCAACCATATTATGAACATAGCAGGTTGGGGTTGTTGGTTTTTTTTTTTTTGCCTCTGGGATAGAAACCATCAGTTGTCTCCAAGTCATTGAGTTATGCTGGGGATAAAGATAACTGAAATCATAGCATTATTTTAAGCTGAAGATCAAATGACATAACCTCCATAACACTCTTGGGATTAATGAAAACAAGTTTGGAAAATGAAGTTTTCTTGAGGAGCGTTCATTCTGCCTTGTGGCATTAACCAGCAGGAAGGAGGTACTTTCATGGAGATGGCCATCATGACCCCTTACTTCCAGAAGCATTTAAGCATATATATGTGTTCCATATGCATGTCCTAAGCACTGTGCTCCTAAACCTCCACTTGTGGCCCTTTCATAATTCAACTTTTATGTGTGTGCTTAGTTTACAACTGCTGTATTCTCTCTGACCACCTGAATGCAGAGACCATTCCTGACTGATACCCGGTTTCTGCACAGGTACTAGCAAATAGTAGTGCTAAGTACATACTGGTAGAAGAAAGAAGGAAGGAAGCAAGGAAGAGACGAGAAGGAGGAAGGACTGAATACAGAAAGTACAATGCAGTTATAGTCCTTGAGCTCTTGGTTGAGACTCTTCAAATATTTTAGAGAAGATGGGGATATTTTTTGTGACTCAGAGCCTTTAGATCATGGGACATGGGTAGTGTGACTTATAGTCCGGTTTGTCTGGCTCAGTCCTCATTTACTCTTATTGACCGGGTATAATTATTAACAGTGTCCCTTTTCGGTCTCAAATGTGCCCTGATTTGGCAGACAAATTACGGTAGTTTCTCTACCTCCCCCCCATTAACAGAATATGTTCCAAGGCCTTCTGTGGATACCTGGAACCATAGAGAGTACTGAGCCCTGTATATACCTATACATACATTCCTATGATAATGTTTAATTTGTAAAATGGGCACAGTAAGAGGTTATTAATAATGACTAATGAAATGATTATTATTAGAATATACTATAATAAAGATTAAGAATATATAAGAATATGCGGGGCACCTGGGTGGCTCAGTGGGTTAAAGCCTCTGCCTTCAGCTCGAGTCATGGTCCCGGGATCCTGGGATCGAGCCCGGCGTCGGGCTCCCTGCTCAGCGGGGAGACTGCTTCCTCCTCTCTCTCTCCCCGCCTGCCTCTCTGCCTACTTGTAATCTGTCAAACAAATAAATAAAAATAATAAAAAAAGAATATCTAAGAATATGCTATAATAAGGGTTAAGAATGAACTAATAAGAATATATGGTAATAAATGTTATAGGGAGGTGGTCTCTTGGTCTCAGAATATCTTACTGTACTGCACTCACCCTTCCTGTGAGGATGGGAGGTGATAAAACGTCTGGGTGATGAGACGATGTGGGCAGTGTGATGTAGTGTTAGGATACCACTGACCTAAGGAGAAATCAGAAGGAGGATCATCTGCTTCTAGAACTTCAAGGGTAACTGAAACTATAGAAAATGAAACCACAGGTAGAGGGTGGGGGAGGGGGAGCACTGTATATGATAATCCTAGGAAAGGGGATATGGAAAACAGGATCTGTGGCATTGAACCACACACTGGTCACTCTTACCTGACTTAATACTTTGCTGTTTTTGTGAAATATGGGCTCGCAGCTCTGTATGAGAGAGAAATAATAACCTTTCTGAGTTCTTGGCTGAAATTCCTGCGATAAAGCCCGATTAACAAGAGAAAAACAAACCAAAGTTTATTAATATGGATACCTCATGTATCCATGAGAGAGACCTAGGAAAAATGAGTAACCCAAAGAGGTGGCTTTTTGAATTTAAGATTTAGTACAATCTTAAGAGGAAAAGGAGAAGGGGTGTGGCTCTCATGGGACAGTAAATGATTATTTGGAAAGATGACTGGACCCTTAGAAGAATAGATGGGAGACATGATCGTGTCTAGCAAAGTTTATCAGGGGGTGATGTTGACTTCTAGTCTTCTCTCCTCTGATAACACTCAGTCTTTCCCGGTTGGTAAAACTCCTGGGAAGGGGATTTCTGACAGGTGTGTGCCTTTCAGAGGATCTGTCCTTAGGCAGTTAAGGAGAGTTCAGACAAGGCCTCTCCCAGCATTTGTTATAGGCATTTCAAATGCCTACAGCTGAAATAATCATTTCTTAAAGTGGCATATTTTGGAGTGACATATTCTGCTCTCCTTCGGCTTGCATTCCTTAAGTTGGCCTCATGGAAAGTGATCTACAAGGATTTTTAAATCAAAATATTTATGTCATTTGACCACTTTTTGGTTCTTCCAAAGTACATGGTCTGGTTCTAGTTTCTTGGACACCAAACAGAAATGGAGCAGCTGGAAGCAGTGGTATGTTCCTACTGTCTTAGTGATGCCCTCGGTTCTCACTTGCTTGTGACTTTCTGCATCAACCAGAGTGCTGGTTTTCACTAGAGCATAAGAGCAATAGTGAGAGAAATGAGGGCTAACAGTGTAATCCAGGTTGTTCCCGTTTGTACAATATGAGAAAATGAGGAAAAAAAGAAACTCTTCATTAAATTATCTGGATGGTTTGTGTGTCTGGCATCTGTCATTTAGATGTGGGATCAGAAATAGCCAAAACATTCTCATCTTCCAGTGTTTAATTTTTTTCCCTCACCGTATATGACTAGTACTCATCTGGCTTCATGCTTCCTCTGGAGGGGCAGCAGGGCCAGACCTGCCAAGTGTTTAGCTGCAGCTCATGGTGAAGAGAATTTACTCTCGGAGTGAAAATGAAGCCATAAGCAGACTGCTCAGATAGACATTTCTGCAGATCCTGAATTGTAAATCTGAGAAAAGCTTGGGTGCTTGTCACATCCTCATTTTGGTGATGAAGAAGTTGAGGCTCAGAGAGGTTAAGTGACTGGTCGAAGGTCACACAGCTGCAGAAGACAAACTCCCGCAGTAGACTGTGGGCAAAGCATGCATCACTCTCTGATTTTTGATGCTCTTGATGGTGAGGGGAAGCCAGAGTTCTTGCTTCAAAAAAAAATGCACTGAGGCGGGGTGACTGAAGAGCGTCAGGGATTTGCAGCTATCCTGGGATATTTGGGTGTCTGGCTGAAAGTGACCTCCGTCAATCGCTGGCTCATTTTCTGGCGGTCGTTTTTGATGGTTGCTTTCATTGTAGTTATGGGTTGATATTTGACCAAATGCATTTGCATTTGCATCTTCTTTCAAATCTTCTTTTCTGGTAAAGTCAGATTGGGCACTTGGTTTGTCCTATCCAGCCTCAGGGAAGGAACACAGCTTCTGCCTTCAAGACGGCATGTGGTTCCCGGCCCCTGCTGTTTTATGTGTCTCAGGCCAAGTAGTCCATACATCTTAATTATGCAATTATTTGAAAAGATTCCAATGTTGTCTACTTATCAGAGGTCTCTGGAATACACACCATACCCTTCTGATTAGGGGTGATTAGGGGTGATTAGAGAAATACCTGATATCAAACTGTTTTCACATTTCCTTCTGTATCGATTGTCCAAAAGGTGATTATTGTGAGTGCTCAGCTGGCTGTTCTCATTAGGAATCCATTGATTGTGGGCTGGTTATGGTTCCACATGCCAGGCTAAATGTGCTGCTTTCGATTCATAGTGTGAGGCAGCCAGATAAGAAAAAGGAATATTAAGGCCAGCATTTTGTTGTCTAAGCTCTGGTTAAATGGCCCCACCTTCTCACTACTTTCCCAGCTCCCTCCCCCAAAGAAACAACATTAATTAGTCTTTTCAGCTATGCAGTCTTTGGAAGCAATACTCTTGATCTATTGAAGGCTGCATTATTAAAATTATCTGCTGTGTCTGTCCTTAATAAGGTCAAAGAAGGAATCTATGAAAGCTGATTCATCACAAAGGCCCTGGGGATGCACATCATTGAGAAAGCCAATTTTATTTTCCTATTCCAGGAGAGAATTGGGTTGCAACCTCCCTTGCTTATCAGAAAGGCAAAGCCTAGAGAATCTGCCATTAATTTGGAGAAAGCCCTAATCAGTCCATCAGGCCTTCTTTATGGAGGGTTCCTCAAGACCAGGCTACCTGTGGGGGATGAAGTGGTGAGGGAGGATTTTAACTCTCTAAGTGAATGATAATTCCTCTCCAGAGATGCTTGTCAGAATAGATTTCCCTCTGAGCTCTCAGCTTACATTCCTTTAATAGTTATTAATGCCACTGTATTGGCAATGCTCTTCTACCATGATAAAATCTCTCCAAAGAGGATTGCTATCACATGCATTCAGCAGGATTTAGGAAGGCAAGATTCAGGGAAAGAGAATTGATTTTCCCTCTTTAAGTAGAGGGCAATGATTAGTGTGTCTTGTAGCACAAAGTCTGTAAATTACTTCAGAATTGCATAGATTGTTCTGCATAATATTCTCAAAATTTGAAGACTCCCAACTTGGTCTCTTTACCTTAATTGTGTGTTCTGAAAAAGAATTTGTTTCCTATTTTTACTAAAAAATTGAAGTTCTGGAATTTGGAGAACAACCAGTGTAGGAAAAAGAAAAAATGACTTTTGGCCCCTTACCGCACCAGATACATAGTAAGTATCCAGTGACTTTTTGCCAACTTGTGGATAGATTGCCATGATGAAACGTTAAAATTCCCCCATGAGTCATTTCAATACAGTCCCATTTACAATAAGTGATTAGAGCTTGATCTTTAACATAATCTATTTCTTAAATAAGTATAACTGTAGAACTACAGAATCCATTTCTTAACTGGGGGTTCTCTGAGCTCCCCCTCACATCAAACATGGCCATCAACTGAGAAGTCATCAACCAGCCTGCAGCTCTGGGGTCACAGTGAATTATTTCCCCCCATTTACAGACTTGCAGTGATATTTCTAGAGTATGTGGACAATTTTGACCTCACCTCTAGCCAAATAATAGGAATGTTAATGAAACGAGTAGCGGGGCGCCTGGGTGGCTCAGTGGATTAAGCTGCTGCCTTCAGCTCAGGTCATGATCTGAGTGTCCTGGGATCAAGCCCTGCATCGGGCTCTTTGCTCAGTGGGGAGCCTACTTCTCTCTCTCTCTCTGCCTACTTGTGATCTCTCTCTCTCTCTGTCAAGTAAATAAATAAAAATCTTAAAAAAAATGAGTAGCAAAGTAAGTTATTATTCAAAGCCTTAAAAGTATGAGATTCCTCTTGGCTGAGAGTGCTGTGGAAAGTCTTGGTTATTAGGTCAGATGAGGGAGCTTTTATTCAGCTTTTATCTAGTACTGTTTTTTTTTTTCTCCTTCTTTTTTATATCTAGCAGGGTTCCTAGAGGGTTCCAGGCCCTTTATTTGGAGTTAGAGGCATGAAGGTACCTACACTGTGTCCTTTGTCCAATCAGTCCAACTGATTAGATTCGTAAAATTTTGGGGGCCATAAAGGAAATAAAAGATTTTCCTAGTTGGATGTGCCACAGAATCCAAAAAGATCATAGTCTGTTTTGGAAATTTTGGTCTGCCTAAAACCAAGTGGCTGGAGGAGAGTATGAGAAATAAGGAGGGGCAGGCCATTCAGGACCCGATAGGTCAAACTGAATATTGGGGAAATTGTATGGCCGACAGAAGATTCAAACCTGGAACGACAAGATCACTTTTGCCAGTTAGGAAGTCTGTGGTTGTCCATAAACCCAAAGGAAAAAAGCAAACTCAGGTCACAATATGTCCCACATCTAAAGCATCCTAAGATCCAGCCCTGGTCATTGCATTATTCCGCTGAGGGATTTTGTATTTTTCTGAACCATTTCAATAACAAACTTGGAAGACCCATCCTAGTTGGGAGATCACTGATTTTTCTTTCCCAGTCCAATATCACAGGGAAAAATATCATTTATGCGGCTTTGGGAAAGTTGATCTTCAGATGGGATAAAATATCCTACATGTAGTCTTCCTTTGATTTCTGATTTACATAGTTACTCTGTGTTCAGCAAGGAACAGCCTATATGACTTCCTGATGCTGACCTGGATATTACTTATAGCTGCCCTAAATTGTGTTATCCTGGTATACCAGTTGTTCAGTATTCAGCTTTGCTCCTCTGTAACTTAATATTATGATTTATTTCTGACTTGGCTTTTCTTTATCAAATGCTGTCTTTTCCTAAGAGGTTCATGTGGAAATGTGCTGCATAGAAAAAAAAAAAAAAAAAAAAGAACAGAGTTTGGCCTCAGGACAAAACCATGAACACTGACCCAGGGACATGAATACAGGGCAGGAGAGCTGATGCCACAAGTATGTCAGCAACCAATACAAATTAACTCCTTCCTTTGCCTCTTGCATGCTCCTTGATGTTGTACAGGGGCTATAGATTTTAGCACAGAAGATAAAGTTAGGATGTATTTGTCTGCCAACAACCTGTTCTTTCAACCTCAAAATTAAAAATTTTGCTTGAAAATGGACATTTTCATTTTATCTTGGCCCAGTGAACCAAGTTTTAAGGTATGTGGTGGCTCTCATCCTACCTAAAATACAAATACTACCTGCGGTCTACTTCCAAATGGTTTGAAAGAGCTCAAAAATAAATGACTCAGATAGATTAAATGTCCCTTGAAATACACCCAAACTTAATAATTAGGAGAGGGTGCTTGAATAAACACACTTAGAGGGTTATTGAGCATATATAAACTTAGATGGTCCATATTTTGAAAAGGCAGTGAGTCTAGGGCACGTTCTTAGGAACTGAGTAGATTGCACAGTAAGTAAAAATGGCAGCAAAAACATTTGTTTTAGCATTCAGTTAAGCAGTAGCAATTCTTTTATACCTAGGAGAACTTAGGTGAGACTAAGGAGCAATCAGAACAACAGAAAAATAAGAAAGCATTACCATTCAAGAGTATGAAATTCCTTCTCTCAGTCTTTTGGGATTTAAGATATTTGTTGGTAAGTCAAACTAAAATAGCAGATAAGTAGGTGGTTCTTAATGCACCTCCCTGGGCATATGGTTTCCCATTATTCAACTAACTTCCCCTTATATGTTTCCAAATCACTTTTTTCAGTTTCTCCAGTGTTCAGAGACCTACTGGCTAGAGTCAGGTGTGTGGGAGTGGGTTCGAACCCTGAAGTGAGGTATGTGGGAGTGGGTTCGAATCCTGGATCTGTCATTGGGTTGCTCTCTTAATCTTGAGCAAGGTGCTTAGTATCTCTGAGGCTGTTTCTGAAGCTACAAGTGAGAAGCAGCAAAGTAAAAAGTGGGTCGCAGAAAGTAATAAGGGAAGGTGCTTGGCTGGGTAACAATCTCTGTATTCAACAGTGAACTCTCTTGGCCTGCAGACTCAGACATGGCCTTCCAGGCTCGTCTCTTACGTCTCCCTAACGCAGTTCACACAGTCTCTACTCACTGTTGTATTTTCCAGTCCAAGAATACCCTTGGCATCGTCCCATTCCTGTACTCGTTCCACATTATTTCCATCTTGGAACCTCCGATGACAGTGCCATCTTCCTAGAGAATCTCTGAAGTAGAAACATTCTTAGTCCGTGCTGGATACAAAAATAGACTCAGCAAAAAGAAAGACTGAACCTGACTGAAGATGAAATTCTGCATTTCCTTGGGACATGCAGGAATAGAAATACTTACTATTTTAAAAAATGTTGAAGTTCAGGAATGTTTCTGTCACTCTGCCGGCTGTCGAACCATACAGAGAGCCTTGGTTCCCCACAGAGGTGGAAGTAGTTTATTTGTGATGAGTCAATGCTGCTCCTTATTGTGGTTTCCCCCCGGGGCCCCTGTGGAATAGGCAGAGGTCTTCCCTCCCCCCTGCTCCCCGCTGTGAGTCAGATGTGACATCGACAACACTCATTCTTCCCCAGAGGCCTCCTTCCTGCTGTCCCCAAGCCAGCTGGTCCGTGTGGCCCGCAGCCTTCTCTGACTCAGCCCAGCTGCAGCTGTCCCCGGAGTACATTGGGTGCTGCTCCTCAGGGTCACTGCAAAAGAGCCTGCCGTGTGTTTCCAGAGCTGTCGTACACCCAGATGGTGCGCAGTGTGATTTGTGTTTGGAGAGCCTTCAAGCCAAAATACCTTTGAAATGCAGCTGTGAATATGTCACTTCTCTGGGTGATGTCTGTCTTTTCCCTGTTCAAAAGCACGTGCTCCTGGGGAGGACGCGCGTCCAGCCATCTATTTTAAATAGCGTGAATCTCACACTGAGCTGGGCTAAGTTTGTGGTAGGCCCAAAAGGGAGAAAAAAGGTACACAGCGGTGAGGTGGTTAATATGGGAGATGTCCATGAAGGGAATGGAGAGAGGGTTTGGGATAGGTACACACACCTCGAGAGCAGAAAAGAACCAAACTGAATGGCTTCTGTCGTCTGATTTTGCCTTGAGCTAGCCCTGCTTGCCACACAGCAGCCACAGGTGTTCCTCTCCCCACCCGTCCCTCTCATTAAGGGCAGAACCCCTTCTTGTGAGTAGTATGTTCCACTGCGGCATAAAGCAAAAGCCCCCTGCTAGAGCGGGCCTCTACAGAATGCTAAGTTTTCAGAAAAGCCCAGCACCAGCATATTTCTTATCAGCTTCGAAGGTTAAAATAAATCCCTTCTTCTGTTAATTCATAAATCCTTTAACCACATGCCATTTTGGGGCCATATGCTTTCCTTCCTCCCTCTAACCCTGGGAAAGATCTTTTACGTCCCATCTCTGTAGATATCTGAATGCGAAATCGGCTATGGTTATCTTACTCCTCTAATCAGAAGGTCAGCAGTTACCTGGGGCTTTTCCATCTGTCCTCCAGCTGAACGCTGGCATTTAGTAAATCAAAAATTGGTTACAAATTAGCAAAGCCGACTGGCTCCATGAGATCCAGCCTGGAGACGTTGCTCAAAGGGTGGAGGTTTAAATATGGTTTGAAGGGAGATTCTAGGTGAACTCTATTTGTCAAAGCCATAGAGTAGCAGCGTAGAAGATGAGAGATGTTCTCCTGGGGAAAAATGTCAAATCACATGGGGAATGGAAATATTTCACAGGGTGATTATTGAATTTTGAGTATCACTCTGAGTGATTAGGTGTAATTTTTTTTTTTTTTTAAGATACAAGGAAGTAGCTGGCAACAATTTTCTCAAAGCGTTTCAGCTTAGAAATCAGTAGGAAAGGCTCTCATGCATTTCCAGCAGTTTTCCAGGTACTAGAGGGATAGAGGGTAAGTTTCAAAGTACACAGAAACACACACGTGAAATAATTTGCAAACAGTAACATGAAAACCCATATGGTTCCAATTGCATTAGGGCCCCAGAAAGGGAGGGAAGGACAGTGTTAGCTGAAGAAATTATAGGGAAGCTTTATAGAGAAACCAAGTCTTGTCCCATAGAAATGGGTGTGCTCGATCCCAGAGGTAACAAGAGAGGAAACAGGGAAGTAAATATGGCTGGCAGGAGCTGCAGGGAAGTGCTGGGAAGTGGTGGGGGAGGAAGATGTTGGCAGTCATCGAAAGCCTGGCCGAGATATTTGGAGTTGATATTTCAGACCAAAGGGATCCCCCGATGTTTCTCAAAAATAATATAAAAGATAAAGGTGATGCTTTAGGATACATCTGGCTTTTGGGGTTGAGAGTGGGAAGAAAACCCCAAAAGGGTTGGCAGGATAATCCAGTGATGACTTGATGGCCTAAGAGGCCAACCTAGAGGACTGGCCTAAGAGGAGGACGTGGAGAGAAAACACGATTTTGCAGAGAAAAATGTCAGTGAAACTAATAACAGTCCATCACAAGACAGGACTGGAAATAACTGGCCAACTTCCAACCTGCAGGGACGGGAAATGCGGTACCTCTGGTTGTGGTGAAGGCTTCTCCATTGGAATATCTCCATCGCAGCCAGCTTTGTTTGCCTTTATGTAAAGCTGGGCACCCCTTCAGCAGGAGGGTGGGTGGGCTCAGGAGCCAGTGGTCATGGTGGGATCTTGATACAGCTGAGGCTGCCACTCTCCAGTTAGAGCTGGGATGGGCCTGCCAGAGGACAGGGGGTGGTGGTGGAGGGCTCTCAGGGTTCTGGGAGCCCCTGCCTTCTCTGTTTAGGAAGGGCTCGGAGCTCCCTGGCCACTTGCACCTGGTTTGTACATGCTGAGAAGCAGGTGCAAAAAGCCTGGTCATTGTAGTTTCGTGTCCGTGTGGACCTGGATGACTACCCAGTATTTGTAACTCACCATGGCCAACTGTTTCCTTTTTCATCCTTATCCTGTGACAGGAATTTGTGTGAAAGGTCTGAAGGAGGTACAGAACATTTTCTCTTTAGAATGACTACATTTTATGGCAGACACGATATGCTAAAGTGCTATTTGCAAACCCAGGCAGTCGTCAAAATCTGTGAACATAATTAGACAATCAGAGGTGCCGTGGAATCCTGTCGGGCCTGGGCCTATTCAGTCTTGCTAAGTGTGGGGGTTTGAGAAGCTGTTGGGGGGGGAGATGGCAGAGACTGAGAGTACAGATGAGGGCCAGGGATGGAGGGCCAGGGAATGAGAAACAGCCAGGATGGCCTGGGTGCTTTAGCTGGATGCTGAGGAGAGAGGAGAGACCGTGGGTCCAGAACCACCTTTAATGAGAGCATCCCTAGTTCTCAGAGAGATCCAGCCTGGGGAAGCTGAGTGAGGGGCTGACAGTGACTCCTTTGGAGCCATGCCTGCCATCGATGATTTTTCTGAGCTGGTGAAAGAAGTATTTCTCCTTCCATGTGGCTTAGGGATTGCGAAGATGTCAGGCAGAAATGGAATTTCTGAAACACTGTCCTATTTGGTCCCCGAAGCTGGGGCTGAAGGCTCTGCAATGGGGCATGGAACTAGGGCTCCGGCTCCCCTTAGCAGTCATTTTCAGACTTGCAAAAATGATGTATTTTCCCAGGCGGGCAGGTGACTGCCTATAGCAGCCTTCAGCTAAATGAAAGCATTCTTTTGGTCTCTGGGGAGCTAGATGCTGGCAGACGGGCTTCTAGGATTTAGAATTTCCTAGGTTTGTTATTTGAGCGTAACAAAAGGGAAAAATCCATCCTGGATGCAATTAGATCATTTTTCGTTGTCTTTTTTTCCCCCCAGACAAATAGAAGAAAAAAATGTGAAGGACAGAATTTTACTGCTGTTACTGGTAATTTTAAGCCCAATATGGATGGATAATATCTGATAACAAATAAAAGGTTTAGTGTGTGCCCTTTTAGCTCTTGGAAAAAAAAAAAAAAAAAGCTGTAATGCCTGAGTACACTCTGTGCAGGAGGGAGATTCTCAATATATTCAGATAAAGTAAGGATAATTTTATCGTGATACCATGTAGTAAGGCTTTTGTGCAGAACTAGAAGCTCCCAGAAAAAAGGAGTTTCAGAGCAACTGCCCCAGACAGGGTGGGGGCAGAGCAGAGTGGAGCACCCATTCTCAATACTTGGCATCGTAAGCAGGGTGTCGTCCCACGGGTGGGTAGTGATTCAGTTGTGACGTATGTTCTCCCAGTTTTGTTACTGCTAACGAACACTCGTGTATGTGTATGGGATGACCCCAATTTTAGAAAATGAACTTGGTTGGATTATAATTTACCTACAGTAAAATTCACTGATTTTCAAGTAGAATTTGATGATTTTTGAAAAATGTGGGGGCGCCTGGGTGGCTCAGTGGGTTAAAGCCTCTGCCTTTGGCTGGAGTCATGATTCCAGGGTCTTGGGATCGAGCCCCATGTTGGGCTCTTTGCTCAGCGGGGATCCTGCTTCCTTCTCTCCCTCTGCCTGCCTCTCTGCCTACTTGTGATCTCTGTCTGTCAAATAAATAAATAAAATCTTAAAAAAAAAAAAGAAAAATGTATATAGCTTTGTATATATCATAAGATCAAGATGTCGACCAGTTCCATCACCTTAAAATGTTCCCTGCAGTCCATTCTCATCCCCCCACCGGACTCCTTGTAACCTCGGGTCTGCTCTCCATCACCGCAGTTTCTTCTGTTTCTCCTTTCCGCTATAATTCTGAAATCACAGTCTAATTACGTAGTTTCTATATCTGTGTTAATATTACGAATCTCATATTCTCCAAGTCTTTGTGACCTTAGAGCCATTGTGTCTCTTTCAGGTAGTTTTGTAGATTTTCACTTCAACCCGTAACATGTGATTTTATGTGATCCTAGTGTAACTCATCTCTCCACCCCTGCCCCTCCAGCCCAGGTTCTTGGTGAGGAGCTTCTCATTGTTATCTTGATGCCTTAAGAACTATGAAAGGAGATTATACGTGTATATATGCTGGGAGGCAGGGGGGTCAAGAGGAGGGGGTACCCAGGAAGAGGCCAAGGAGAGGAGGGTTGATTGTCACCTGGAGCAGCTCCTGGAGGAAGAAAGCAGGAATATGTGCTTGACTTTGCTGGGGGGGGGGGGGGGGGGGGGGGGTGGGCAGCAAGTTAGAATAGATATTATTAATAGGTTAACCTAGAAGTAAAGAAACGTCACTAAGGCATGAGATAAGAGTGACTAGAAAGGATATATTTGGGAATTCTAGAAGTTTAGAACCACTGAAGAAATGCAACACAGCAATGACTTAGTATAAAGAAAGAAATTGCCAAGGAGCATTGCAGGGTCATTTGTTCCTTTAGATACCATCTGGGCACCATTTTATATGGGTTCTTCTTTGATCAGACAGATCTCTAATCCTAGTCAATTAAATTTTTATTTAAAAAGCTTTCAAATCTACATAAAAGTCTCAAGAATATTACATTGTACTTCCATAAATCCTTCACCTAAATTCAACCGATGTGGTCACATTTGCTTTCTCTTATCTCTTTCTTAGATAAGATATCCAAAGTATCATTCTTATAGTAATTATAATGAATTTTAAAAGATATTTGCTTATTTATTTTAGAGGGATTGTGCATGCATGAACCAGGGGTGTGGTGGGGGGTGGGGGGCAGAGGGAGAGAATCCTCAAACAAAGAAGGCCCATGCTGGGCTCAATCCCAGGACCCTGAGATCATGACCCGGGCTGAAATCAGAGTCAGCCACTTAACCGACTGAGCCACCTAGGTGCCCCTATAGTTATTATAATAATCATATCATTTTGCTGAACCGTTTGAAGTGATTTGTAGAAGTCATGACTCTTCTTTCCTTCAGCACATGCTTCCCGAGAATACAGGCATTTTTTTTTTTTTTTTAACATAATCACAGTGCAGGTCTCAAAGTCAAGAAACTTAACTTTGATGTAATTGTAGCATCTAATATGTAGTTCATGCTCAGATTTCTACCAGTGCAGGGGCTTGCTTTTCAAATGACTCTGCTGAAACCAAAACAGTCTATGACTCAAAAGAATGAGAGTGTTGCAGAACTACAGGTTGTGGGGTTGCTATCTGGGAGAAGAGGGTTAACCATTGACTGGATAAATGCCTACTTTTTTGGGAAGTGTCCAAAAAATATTTGTTTAATTGACCCAAAGTATTTGAATATTTATTAACAAATCATTTGCTTGTTTTTCATATTTTTTATTCTTAGGTTTGGAGGCCCTGTTGATAATGAGTGAGCAAGTGTGGGCCATGAGCTATTTGGAATACTTCATCTCAGCTCCATTTCTCTAGCTCCTTGTTTCAGGCAGGACAATACACAAGAAAACCCTTTTTACTGCCCTAATTCATATCAATCAAAGACCAGGGAAAGGATCCTAATATCTTTCTAAAATGTTTTCATTTATCTTGGCGTTTAGTTGTCATAAAAGCTGTATGTTTACAGTGTCCATTGGGTGTAAATGGTCCCATAAACTCTTGTAACCGAGTGACATGTGATAATGAAAGTACCCTCACAAAGAACAACAAAATAGATCTTTTTTTTTTTTATTGTAATCATCAAATAGTGTGCCCCAAGGTATTGATTGAATTATACATAAACCTGATGTGGAGCTATAAAAAGGATGCAAGCATGTGGTTCAAGACAAACCACACACAGACGAGTCTGAAAGAAATAACCTTAATTGTAACAGCATCCAGGTTTTACTGATGGATCACAAAACAAAAATATCCCCTGCATATATGTTATATTTTAGGGTATACTGTGAGAAATTTTATCAGTCAGAAAGTAGGAAATGTGTATTTAAAGAAGGAAGAGACATATTTATTTAGGAGGCAAAAATGAACATGCAGGAGGGTGGCTAATGGTCCAAGGTATTTCCTTGAAAGTCACTAGAATGGAGGTAGTGTTCAGAGGAGAACAGAGTTGTCAGGGTCTGAAAAAATCCAGAGAAAGGTGGAGAAAGGTGCTTTGACTGAGTATTTAGTTTTGTATATATTCCACCTGAAATTTGCTTTAAGGAAAAAAGCTATTTTCTTTTAATTTTTAATTTTCAGTTGCTTAATTGAATGCGTATGGTGGGTTGGGTTGGGATATTGGGATTTGGAATTCTGTTCTTCAGTAGCTCATTTTCTCCCTGATAAGTCAACACGGTTTACTTATTTATTTATTTATTTGATTATTTTTTTTTTTTTTTTTTTTTTTTTTTTTTTTTTTTTTTTTTTTTCAGAGAGAGAGAGGACGAGAGCAAGCACAGGCAGACAGAATGGCAGGCAGAGGCAGAGGGAGAAGCAGGCTCCCTGCCGAGCAAGGAGCCTGATGCGGGACTCGATCCCAGGACGCTGGGATCATGACCTGAGCCGAAGGCAGCTGCTTAACCAACTGAGCCACCCAGGCGTCCCGATTTATTTGATTATTTATGCAGCACTTTATTTTTTATTTTTTTTAAAGATTTTATTTATTTATTTGACAGAGAGAGATCACAAGTAGGCAGAGAGGCAAGCAGAGAGAGAGAGGAGGAAGCAGGCTCCCTGCTGAGCAGAGAGCCCGATGTGGGACTCGATCCCAGGACCCTGAGATCATGACCTGAGCCGAAGGCAGCGGCTTACCCCACTGAGCCACCCAGGCACCCTATGCAGCACTTTAAACATCCTTACCTGCACAGAACATCTGGAATGAACAACATATGATACCTCACATGTTTTCTAAAGCTTAAATATCCATTCTTGTAATGTGTCTCATGCATTTTCATCTTCATGTATCTGCTTTCTAGTCCTTCTGGAATTCACTCTTCTGCAGTTCTGTGTTGTCGGAGGCAGGCCCCTGGCCAGGATGACCTCCGCCATTAAAAGATGGCGCCTGGCTAGTTGCCAGGTTAGGATTGCCTCCTGAGACTCAGCAGAACGCCCAAAGAGGAAATAAACAGCATTGGTTGCTAGCGAAGTTGTTCTTTTAGGTGCAGAGCCTGATTCGCTCCCTCCTGTACCCTGCTCGCTGATTGGTCATGTAAACGTATATAAGTGTGTAGACTTGCGGAAATAAAGAGAGAGAAGATACATCTGAACTGGGGCTTCTTGTCATCCTTGCGGGTCGAGGGCGATACTGTATAACCAAATCCTACTAGTCTGTCAAGGTCTACCTCAAATCCTCCTTTGGTGGGAAGACTCCCCTGATTGCCTTCAGTGGGAATATGCTCTCATCTACCTTAATCTCTTTAAATACTTTTAGCTATACATCTTCTCACTTTCTACTTGATATGATAAGCATGCATAAGTACATCTCCTATTTCTTCTGGCCTGTGAATCCCTTGAAGATAGGACTTGAGCTTTTTTTTTTTTAAGATTTTATTTATTTATTTGACAGACAGAGACCACAAGCAGGCAGAGAGATAGAGAGGGAGAAGCAGGCTCCCTGCCAAGCGGAGAGCCCAATGGGGGGCTTGATCCCAGGACCCTGAGACCATGACCTGAGCCAAAGGCAAAGGCTTAAACCACTGAGCCACCCAGTGCCCCATACTTGAGCTTTTTGACAATTTTTTGGTGCCAAATTTGTGAAATTTTTAATGAACATTTCTGATTCAAAGCAAAAGTTATGATAGAATAGAATTAGGCCAGAAAAAAAGGAATTTTACTTTATTATTATTATTATTTTTTTTAAGAAAGCATGTGTACAAGTGGGAAGGGACAGAGGGAGGAGAGAAAGAATCTTAGGCAGGGCCTTACCTCATGACCTGAGTGGAAATCAAGAACCAGACACTTAACTGACTGAGCCACCGAGGCAACTCCCCCAAAAATACTTTTTAAAAATTTGTTGCCCAATAAATAAATAAGTAAGTAAGTAAATAAATAAATATCTGTTGGCCAACCTGATATTTTCAGTCTGTTTTTTTACACTAAAAGAATCTCAGGGACTCTTGATATTATTGCTATATTTATTAGGTGTCATTTATATAGAATTAATCAGTATGACTTGATCCGAGATGAAAAAAAACTGTAATATTCTACCTAAGTGTGTCTCAATCTTAGTACTCTTGACATTGTGGGCCAGATTGTTCTTGTTACTGAGGTCTGTCCTGTGTATCAAAAGAATATTGGGCAGTAGTCCTGACCTCTACTCACTAGATTAGCATCTAGTGAGTAACATAACCTGCTCCCTACTTTGAGTTTGTGAAAATCAAAAATGTTCCCTGACATTGCCAAATTGTCCCAAAGCAAAATTTTTTCCTGTTGAGGAATAATATTCTACGTGATGATTGATTTTGCAATTTGACAGAGAATCTTCCATGTTCTCAACTTCTTTCTCACTCTTTCTTTATGTCTTGGTTTATAGCCAGCTGCCACTGTTTAGTGAGTTTGTCATTCTGTTTACTTGGATTTCTTTCTTTCTTTCTTTCCTTCTTTTTTTTTTTTTTTTTTTTTTTTGCAGTTGTATCACCTTAAGTACTTTTTAAAAATAAAGGGGGTGTAAAAGATAAAAAACAAAACAGAACCCTGGAGTTTCTTTTTCAAGACAGATGTATGCATATATGCTGAATTTATGTTTGACAGAGGCGCCAAAGAAATTCCATTGGAACAGTTAATCTTTTCAACAAATAGTGCTAGAATAATTGGATGGCTATATGTAAACAAGCCAAAAAAGAACCCTCACTTTTACCTAACATTGTATAGAAAAATTATCTTGAAATGGATTATATTCCTAGATACAATAACTAAAGCTATAAAACAGAGGAAAAATCTTAGTGCCTTTGAGTTTGGCTAGTAATTCTGAGATACCACGGGAAAGGCACAACCCATAAAAGCAAAAGCAATGAAGTAAAAAAAAGTTCGACTTTATCAAAATTAAGAAAAAAGTGCTTTTCAGAAGACACTTGAGAAAATAAAAAGGCAAAGTGCACTTTGGGATAAAGTATCGCAAAGCATATGTCTAATATAGGTCTTGTATCTAGAATATATATTCTTACAACTCAATAAGAGGAAAACACCCAATTTAAAAAAAAAAAAAAAAGAGGAAGAGATTCTAAAGATACTTTACCATAGAAAATGTACAAATCTACAAATGGCAAATAAGCACATGACAAGATGTTCTAAGTCATTAGTCATCAAGGAAATGCAGATTAAAACCTTAGGAAGCTACCACTACAGTCTCATTAAAATGATTAAAATAGCAAAGACTGACAGTACCAAGAATGTGGAACAACTGGGGTCCTCATATGCTCACTGCTGCTGGGAATGTAAGATGGTGTAGCTACCTTGAAAACCTGTTGGATGGTTTCTCAAAAAGTTAAAAATATACCTCCTATATGATCCAAATGTTCACTCTTTGGTATTTATCCAAGGAAACAGAAGAATGCATGCATTCACACAAAGACTTAGACACTTATTTTCACAGCCACATTATTTTCAGTAGCTCAAAACAAGAACAAGAAGAGGTACACAAATCATAGTAGATTCCTACTGAAGATCCCTATTTAGCTACAAACTAGAATAAACTATTGATACATGCCTGAATAAATCTCAAAATAATTATGCTGCTTGAAAGGAGTCAGACGAAAAAGAATATATGCTGTATAATTTGATTTATGTGAAGTTCTAGAAACTGTGAGCCAAAATATGATGAAGAAGAGTAGATCAGTGATTGCTTGGGGGAGGGGTTAGGGACAGGAGGAAGGAATTCCAAATAATCATGAGGCAAATTTGGGGATGGTGACTTGAGGGTTTTTATTTCTTAGTTGTGATGATAGTTTCGTGGGGGAATATATATGTTAAAATTGGTCGAATTCTACACTTCAATCTTATATATTTTACTGTACATCAAATTGCTCAATACAACTCTTAAGAGAAACGACTCTCCAAATGATATTCTCCCCAATACTTGCCATCTGGTTTGTAGCTTCAAAGTAATCTGCTGGTTTCTGTTTGGAGGGCAGATGTTGTCATAGAAAGAAAAGGGGCTCCTGGGTTAAGTAGATATGAATTGATACCACTGCTTTGCGCCTTCCCAGATGAGGGCCCTGTGTGAGTTCTTTTGAGTGTCAGAACTTTTTAGTTTTCTCTTTCGAAAAAAGAAAGAAGACTGATGGGAAGGTTACATGATGCAGGTGAAGCAGCCAGCACAGGGATCCCATGGGATCACTTCTCTTCTGTCTTCTCTACAAAGCCAAGCACTCGTGTCAGAAGTGCTCAATAAATCCTGTTGTTGGAATCATTCACCATTTGCTTGTTTCGGTCCAGTTAGTAAAGGAGTCTAAAACACCGAATCAAGAACTTTCCAACCCCATTTTTTAAAAGATTATGTGTTTATTTATTTGTCAGAGAGAGAGGGACAGAGAGAGCAAGAGAACAGGAGTAGAGGTAAGGGACAGAGGGAGAGGGAGATGCGGACTCCCCTCTGAGCAAGGAGCCTGATGCAGGACTCGATCCCAGGACTCTAGGATGGCCTGAGCTGGAGACAGAGGTTTAACTGACTGAGCCACTCAGGCATCCCTCCAATCCCATTTTTTAAGTCTTGGCATGAAATAAGAGCAAACTTCTAGTACATGTAACTAGAGCACATTGGAGTAATGTAACTGTTAAAATAATTATATATTCAGTACTTATAGAAGTTACTTATAGAAATGTGAACTTCCCCATACACGCAAAGCAACCAGTTAAGATTTAATCATAAAATGAGACTCTCTATTATGAATTTTTGCATGGGAAAAACATAATTATTTGGAAAGTTCAGTCATGAATTTGTCCAAATGCAGATTTCCTTAATCCGGGGAAAAAAAGGTTTAATTAATTTAATAAAGCAGATGTTCAGGTATTCAAACAGCAAATATCTCCTTTAGGCCTCAAGAAACTCTTCCATATGGAATGTGCTGTTGATGGCATTGCTTTCAAATGGTTCCTTTTGCCTCCTTAGTCTGATATGAAAGCCCAGGAAGCTACAGGGAAAAGAGTACAACTATGCTATTTTTAAATGTCTTCAGTAAGTCCATAGAAATGTTTTCTGATAGCCTCAGGCATTGCGAAGCTGTGGTTGACACTTAAAGGCTGTTTTTTTCCCAAGGGTTGATTGGATCTGATGGAAAGTCCTTTATATACTACTAGGAAAGCAGCAAGGAGATACAGCAGGCTGTAGGCTAGGCAGAGACCATTGGTTCAAAGCTGCATTCTTAGCTGAAAAAAATGTAAAGCAGCTAAATTTCTGCAAGCCGTGATTTACTGACTACTTGAAATGTGGCTGTCATAATGAAAAACAAACAGCCAACACACAAATTTAAAAACCACAAATTCAGTTTTGATTTGTTTGGAATTTGTGTTCAAATCATGTTTGGACTGAAGTTTGCCATTTGTTTAGAAAATCCTCTTTCGAAATAGCTAAGCAGATTGTGCTGTGATTCTAATGGAGCTCCTTAAAATATTCAAGGATATTAACCTCTTCAAGAATCCATATATGCTTTAAAATTTCTCATTCGTTGGAGGCTGTTAGGCTTGTAATAACCATGCTATTCAATTTCATCTCTTCATTAAATGTAAATTTTTGAGATTCAAATCATTTTTAAAAGGAGACAGGCTACCATGAGTAAATCAATAAGCAGTAGGATCTGTAGCTGATGCTGTCAGTTCCCTATGCACATGCTTGTGGCAATAATGCTTCTTCTATGTGTGTTCCAAATTTCCACCTAGCAGCACCTGTGACTCTGCCTGGGTGGTCTGTCTGGCTGTTGGCACCTGCTTTGGCTGCCCACAGAACAAGCCAGAATTGCTCAGACATTCCTCGCTCCTCTTCAGGTGGGCAGTAAATAGCCCAGCTCATTCCCCCGTAGAATAATCTGAGACCCATGTTCTAAATGATTTTCCAGTAATATGGATGAATTAAGCTGCAGTTGTCTGCTGCCATGACTTGCTTGACAAGCCTTTTATTGGGACTTTTCTTTCCTGTCACCTCTCTCCACACCCATACCAATGTTTCCTCAGATCACCTTCCAAATAAACTATTGCACTTGAATCTTGTTCTCATGATCCTTGTTTGTGGGCATGTACGCTAAGGCACACCTGTGAACTATGAGTTGAAGCGATGCTTTCTCTGGAGCCTTCGATTAGGATTCACATGTTCCTGGGAGAATCACTCCCTAAAAACTTGGCGGTGTTAGTTATCAAGGACTAAAGTGGTATGCTATCAAATAGGGCACTTCTGAAGACAGAGATGTCAAGAAGGAGGGTTATATTTGACAGCCAGCTTTCTTCTGTTCACAGCTGCTGTGAGGGGAAGGCCGACGTAGACATCAACAAATCCCACGTCATTAAATTTGGGAAGGGCTCTTGGAGGGAGAACCTCTACTTTAAGCCTCTGAGGGTTGCTTGTAGTGCATTTAATGATTCCTCACTAGAAAATCAGCTCTGTGTGAAGCCTCAAAGCAGTTCCAAGTCCACCAGCCATTGTATAGAATGTTTTGTGCTCATTCATAAGTAAAAGTGCTGCTTCAGACTAACCAGCAATTATAGCTTCTAAATGATGACACACATATTTTTGTGTTGTGGCAGGATTTAAAGACTTGCTTACAACTCAAGACATGTAGTTGAAGGGAAAACACATGACAATATGCCTTTCTTTGTTTAGTAATTGTATTTTCAGCAGAGTTATTTACACAGGCAGAGTGGGGAAGGAGGCTGTGTGAAGATACACGTCTGTACACTGAGGGCAAGCTGAAAGGTCCGTCAGTGGCAGAACATGGTGTTGATGGGACCAGGAAGTCTGTCCCTACTTGGACGAGTGAACTTAATAGGGAAAGGAAAGAGAAGTGAAGAGAAGAACAGTTCTAAAATACTTGACAGGGGTGGTGATTCCCGCTTCTGATATTACACCCTGTACGTAATCTCTTGCTCCATCTTCCTGTGAGCCTATGAAGCTCTGCAAGAACATTTCACTTTTTAACAATGCTGTGGAGATGCTTGCCCGCTTCATCCCCAACTCTAAGGATGATCTTGAAATCTTGTAGCTGGGTGTCTTAGTTGCTGAGGCTGCCATAACAAAATACCACAGATGGGTGGCTTACACAACAGAAATTTATTTTCTCGCATTCTGGAAGCCAAACCTCCAGCATCAAGGTGCCCTCAGCGTTGGTTTTTGGTC
Organism: Mustela nigripes; assembly: GCF_022355385.1. NCBI lineage: Eukaryota > Metazoa > Chordata > Mammalia > Carnivora > Mustelidae > Mustela > Mustela nigripes. The sequence goes on from NC_081564.1 coordinate 60,971,253, forward strand.
AGAGCTCTTTTTTTTTTTTTTCAGTGATTTTAAAAAAATTTTTATTTATTTTCAGCATAACAGTATTCCTTATTTTTGTACCACACCCTGTGCTCCATGCAATCCGTGCCCTCTCTAATACCCACCACCTGGTTCCCCCAACCCCCCAACCCACTCGCCACTTCAAACCCCTCAGATTGTTTTTCAGAGTCCATAGTCTCGCAGGGTCAGAGCTCTTTTCCAGGCTTCCAAGTGCCCTCCTTCTTGCTGTGTCCTCTAAAGACATTTCCTTTGTTTGTGCAAGAGGCCAATCTCTGGTGTCTCCTTTTAAAGATAACAATCTTTTTTTTTTTTAAAGATTTTATTTATTTATTTGACAGAGAGAAATCACAAGTAGTCGGAGAGGCAGGCAGAGAGAGAGAGACGGAAGCAGGCTCCCTGCTGAGCAGAGAGCCCGATGCGGGACTCGATCCCAGGACCCTGAGATCATGACCTGAGCCGAAGGCAGCGGCTTAACCCACTGAGCCACCCAGGCGCCCAAGATAACAATCTTAATGGATTAGGGCCCCACCCTTCTGACTATACTTAACCTTTGTTACCTCCTTAAAGGCCCTCTGTCCAGGAACCTTCGCATTGTGGATTAGGGCTTCAACATAGGAATTTCAGGCGGATAAAATTTATTTTTTTTTTTAAGATTTATTGCTTTGAGAGAGAGAGGAAGTGTGTGTGTGTGAGCAGGGGGAGGGACAGAGGGGTAGAATTTTCAAGCAGACTCCCCGCTGAGCACAGAGCCCACATGGGGCTCCATCTGATCTCATGACCCCTGAAATCATGACCCCGGCCAAAACCATGAGTCAGATACTTGACCAGCTGAGCCATCCACATGCCCTCAGGTGGATGTAACTTAATTGAAAATAGTGGGAGTTATGGACTAGAAGGTGGCAGGTGTGAAATAACTTGTTTCTCTTCCCTGCACCTTCCATAGAGCTGGGGCTGGGCAGAAACTCGAGGCACTCCGCACTCTAGAGGCTAGAGGAGAGGGATCTCCGCTGAGTGAGTATCTGCTCTGGGATGGGCTATTTGGTTTAACGTTTTAATTCTCATACCAACCAAATCCTGTTTTACAAGTACTTTCTTTTCTATGGTAGGAATTTGAAGCTCAGAGAAGTTAGTTAGCCAGTATGTGACCCAGGATCCAAGCACAAAACTCTTTTTTTTTTTTTTTTTTAACACTATTACTGTGATTCCTCCCACTGAGGAACGGTTTCAACTTTCTGTAGTCTTCCTTGATACTCAGCTTTTATTAGTTGTTAAAACAATGCTGAGGCTTCCAGGCAGAGACATATAGTTAGTCATAATAGTCATTAATGGCTATTTTCTCCATTGGAGATTAATTAAGTATAAATAAATTAAAGCATCTGGAAATTATATAAATCAATGAAAATAGCATTTAATTAATGAATATATAATGTATAAGGAGAATTTTTATGGAGTGAAACTTATGAAGGCAATAATGACTATAAAATAGGAATGATATATATATAATATATGAATAATTATATATATGTATATATATACACATATATACATATAGTTATGTATATAGTTATATATATATGTATATACTTCAGAGAGAATCCTAAACAGACCTCCTTCCTGCTCAGTGTGGAGCCTGATACGGGTCAATCCCAGGACCCTGAGATCACGACCCAAGCCGAAACCAAGAGTTGGTTGCCCGACCGACTGTCCCACAGGCTTCCAAACATTTATATTTTTAAACAGGGAAATCAAGCATACTTGTTGTCTTGCCATTTCATTCACGTATCTACTCTGTAAGTATACATGATATTCTTGTTTAATACAGATTTTTGCACTAGCTCCTGAACTGGCTGTATGCAGTACAGGATGGATTTAAAGTATTTCTTACTGTGTTGAAGGCAGTAGAGACACGAATGAAATGACCGAGAAAGATCATTCAAGCTGAGGAAGAAACGGATCCAAATGGGAAAAAAAAAAAATGCTCCCGTTTCTCTATTTTTTTTGTGTCTGTTCCACCAGATCTCCGGCCCAACCCTTATTTACACAGACTTCAGGCAACCTTGGTTTAACCTGGAATAACTGTGAGGATAATGTGTACCTTCTTCAGAAGGGGAAAATAATTGAAAATATCCAAATCACTGAATTACTGTGTATTGAGGCTTGAAAGCTTTGAGGTGCTGTGAGTCCATTTTTAGGCCTTTGCAGGCATTTTTCTCCGCTGCAGTAGGAATCTCAGCGTCTGTGTAAAACCTCTAAGTATAGATTAGTTACCGTCTGATGACGTTCAGCCTGGGAATTTGGACGGAGCATTAGTACACGTACAGGCAAACTCCCGCATGCAAGTTTCCTGGGTTGGTTGTGGAGTTCTCTTTCCTCTAAAGGATGTACTATTTCATTTCACTTCTTCTTTTATATATGCTGTCTTGTTCACATGATCTTTAACATGGTGGGCACATGCATTTTCACAATGTATTTATAGGCCTGTTACTCTTTCCCTTTATGTTTCATAAACCACCTTCTTTACGTGTAATTAAATCTAATTTATCTGGTGGATAAGGTCTCAAGTCTTTAGTGTCTTGCTCTGACCATTCCCGCATGGACACAAACATGCACACACGAGCTCGTCCAGGAAGTCCTGCATTGGTCCGTTCCATAGTTCAGAGTTTAAGCTGGGCTGCAATCAGTAACAAGGACTTTTACTATTAGCTCACTGACTAAGAAGACATCTTTCATTCTTAGAAAGGAGGTAATGCGATCTCCCATGCCAGTCACCATCTCGTGGTTCTTCATGCCCAAAGAACAACAGATGTTCACTTCAAGATGGAAAACCTATAATTACATCTTTCTTTTTCTCTTCTCATTACCAAACGGTCCCCTGTTCCTCCAACTTGTCTGGTTTCCAAACACCTTACTATCATGTCTGCTTTTCTGGTTTTATTGTATATTGCTGTGTCTTCTCAAAAAATGGCTTCCACATGTTAGCTCTTGGGTGAGCACTGAGGATGGTGGTAATACTGTCACCTGTGCTTAAAATATTCCACTTTTAATATTAGCTAAGATTGCACAAGCTGTAGAAAACCAGTGTCACCTACTTGGTTGATTTTGGGCTTGAGATCAACTGGGAATTTTCACTTGAATTCTGGCTCTGCCAGGTGTTGTCTGTCGTCTCAAATGTGATTAGTGTCCTTATAAAAGCAGTGAGAGCATGCTTCCTTGCCCTTTTTTCCATTTCGTGAGGGTGTGGAGAGGGTATCTGCTGGTGCCTCCGTCTTGGACTTCCCAGCTTCCGGGATGGTGAGAAATAGATGTTTTTGTCTATAAATCACCTCATTAATGACATTTTGTTATAGCAGCCCAGTGGACTAAGATAATATGATTAACAAGTGCTTTTATATGTATTAACTCATTTGAGCTGTGTAAGATCTAGGAGATAAGAGTGATAGGCATTATCCTATCCATTTTGTAAATGAGGAAATAAAGACCCAGAAAGGGTAGGTGACTCAGCCGTCATCATTATAATTTCTAAGTATTTAAACAAAATACCTTTTGATTTCATTGTCTTTGGCGTGTAATGAAATAGGCTGTATTTTACTGTTTATAGAATTTGCAGTAATGCCCAAGAGCTAATTGTCTAGTTAAATGTATTTTTATTGCACATGCATAAATAAATGGCGTTAAATGGCTTTTAAAAAGAAAGAAATTCTCTTATTTCACAGCTCCAACCGAAGGGTTGATTTCAGTTTAGCATATTTTTAGTTTTGGTTCATAAATATCCATGTTTTATGTAACTATAATTGTAGGAATGATACATTTCTGACCTGAATTTTTTAGTTAATGGTATATTAAAAACATTTTCCCTTGTAGTTACTTAGAGTTCATTGTCATTTTTTAAAAATTATATTTTGTGTGTAATGGTTTATGTATTTAAGAAGTATATAGTTGAGGTGCCACAGTGATTATTGAAAAAACTATTATTAATTTCCAGAAACTTGGGTAAAAAAGGCCTATTGCTGTGTGAGAAGCTGGTGTATCCATATTGCATTCTAAAGGTGTTGTCTTCATGTGGCAAGCTTATAGTAATATAGTCATGGCCTAATTATTTTGTAATTATTTTGACTCTGATGCAAAGTTGTATCATGTGTTTATTGTCATTTTTCATGACTGGTAAAGTGAACTGTTTACCGATGTCTTTGGCATTTCTTCATAAACTTCTTTTCCCTGTTCTTTACTGCTTTACCTACCTTTGAAATTTTTTGATGTCTACCTACCAAACGTGTCTTCATCCGGATGATGGATAAAGTTTAGGTTACAGCTTGTATTCTTGGTGATGCTACAATTAGCTTTAAGACCGAGTCTGTCTAAAAGGGGATAATTCTCTATGTTCTACGTGGTTGTTTGTGTGTGGGGGTGGAGGAGGTCTCGTATGCAAAGGGCTCAGGTGAACTCCCTCACTGCCCTCATGGGCCAGTATTTGAACCTCATCTAGCTGGACTTTCCATGGAGTTTTGCTCAGGGATTTGACCATCTGTTGCTTTTCCTCTTAATACGGAGATTATTAGAATGGCTTTTGCAGCTGGAGACAAGCAGGCTACCTCAGCCCCAAGCACTTTGACCTTAGATGTTGGCCGTTGGCAGCTGCTTTCTTGGTGAGAAATTGGGTTGGTACATCACCTGCCTTGCTTGGAAGGACCGCGCCCCCCCCCCCCACCCGCCCCTCACAGCACCAACTTACTTCTTACCAGGCTGTCTAGGTAATGTTTCCAGAGTGGGGGCATCATTAATTGGAGAACATGCTTGTGTATCCACAGGACCCAAATAAAAGAAGGGACTTGCAAGCATTGTAAATGTAAGGTGCTAGACAAGATAAGATCTGGGTGACCCCAACAAGAGCATTTTGGTGCTAATGAGGCTGTGGGAAGGTGTTAAAGTCTTAATTCTAACATGCAGGTAATAGAAGGATTTTGGTTTTGCGAGAGACGAGGAGAGGAATCAGATACCTGCTAAATCCTGTAACTAAAAAACTACAACAAATATTACTTAATATCTATTCTTAGTGTATTTGTATGTTAGAAGATTGCATAATTTTAAAGATTGAAAACTAGAGTTTTGATATAGCAATAAGCACTCTTCGACCCATTTAATAGCTTTCAGTTTCAAATATTACTCAGTACTCTGCTGTGATACTTACTCCTTTCATACTTGTATTTTCCTTATACAAACAGAGTGAAGTTAGAATCCGATCAAAACTTTAAAATTAAACTTTTTTCCTCTGAGTTCATTTAAAATTGTTTCTACGTTTTAAAAGTAAACTTTCTATTAAAGTTTAATGCAGAAAGGTACATATAAATGTACATCTCCGTTTCCCCAGTGAACAGACCTATTGTAACCAGAACCATGTGAAAGTCATAAATGTCCAGTTTCAGAAGTCTCTTGTGCCTTTTACCATCAGTATCCACACCCTGTCCCCACAAAGGTAACAACTGTTTTATAGTACCATGGATTACTGTTTGGTTTTGAAATTTCTGTAATAATTCAGTATGTACTCTTATGTTGGGCTTCAAAAAGTATATTTTCTTTTTTTTTACTTAAAAGCTTTTATTTATTTGATAGAGATCACAAGTAGGCAGAGAGAGAGAGGGGGAAGCAGGCTCCCCACGGAGCAGAGAGCTCGACGTGGGGCTCGATCCCCGGATACTGAGATCATGACCTGAGCCGAAGGCAGAGGCTTAACCCACTGAGCCACCCAGGTGCCCCCCAAAAATAAATTTTCTAAAGAAACCTGCTAATGTACCAACAAGGATCTGTATTTGGCTATTGTTCAGATTTGTTGCTATTGCTTTTTATAGTTCTATATCCTACTTGTTCAATATAGAAAATTTGAAAAGTATAGAAAAATAAGAAGCAAAGACCATTCCTACTCCTATCAAAGACAATAATTTTGGCATATTTCTAGTATTTTATCAATACATCCATTAACTAATTTCTAAATCAATTTTGGGGTACCCTCAGTGTGTAGGCAACTGTAGTAGGCACAAGAAAAACACAGGCAAGCAGCTGATTTTTACATAATTAGAAAATTTTGTAAGTTTATTATCTTGCCTTTTCAATGAATATTGTAGTGCAGGCTTCCTGCAATTCCATGCTGGCTGACTAAAGCAAAGACAAGAGGGAGAAGTCACTGTTCTGGCTTCCAGTTTAAGCTTGATCTGCTCCTCTGTAGGAAAGAACTGAAGTTTTCCCTATAGCTCCTGGTGGAGGGAGGGCCGGTGGAAGAGAGGGGGCCACAGAACGGTGAAGTGCTAAGTGGCTCCAATGACAGGGTGACAAGTTCTGTACCTTGATGGTGGGCATAAGGAATGTTTGAGTCTGGTGACTAGTGCATAAGGCCTTGGAGGCCTCAACACTGAGGGCATGCTAGGCTGAAGAAATCAGGAAATGAGGACAATGAATGAATGACAAGAGGGTTGCTAATAAGTGGAGAACTGTGAATCAGGGAAAACAGTGAATTAAACTTATTAGCTGATGCAAGGAAGATTGAGTATTCATAAGCTCAGAGAAAGAAAAAAAACAAGACATTTAAGAAAAGCGAGCTGGGCCTGGGTCAGTGTTGGGGTAGCACTGAATATTAAGGTCAGTGGAGGGGCACCTGGATGGCTCAGTTGTTAAGTGTCTGCCTTTGGCTCAGGTCATGATCCCAGTGTCATGGGATCGAGCCCAGCACTGGGGTCCCTGCTCGGCGGGAAGCCTGCTTCTCCCTCTTTCACTTCCCCTCCGTGTATTCCCTCTCTCACTGTCTCACTGTCTCTCTCTATCAAATAAATAAAATCTTAAAAAAAAAAGTGGAGACTTCAGGATAGAAGGTGGGTCATAGGCTTCAGATGTGTCCAATCCAAACCCCTTGCGGGAGGCGTGACATGGAGTGGCGAGGCGTGGTGTGGCCGAAAGTGGAACCAGCGTGGGCTGATTCTTGTGACCACGTCCTTTTGGGGCATGAAGTAGAGGGGATCAGAAACTGAAACTCACCTGAGATTTTTAGACCTAAGTTAGAGGGTTACAGAGCCTGCTGCTTGGATAACAAAATCCTCACTTTAATTTATCCCCGTTATCTCGTGAAGATATGCCAGGTAGGAATAGAACTTTTGACATTAGTTAGAACTTCAAATAATACCTTTTAACGTTTCAGTTCAACAACCATTAATAGCTGTCCTTATATTGGTTAAAATGTATCAAGTTCTTTACAGTTTTAGATCTAATGAACTGTACCTCCCTCATCTTTCAAAGGCCTTCTAACATAGGTAGTTATACCCATCTCACAGATGAGGAAACTGAGTTTCTTTTTTTTTTTTTTTTTTTTTTTTAAAGATTTTTTATTTATTT